>NW_015440956.1:600907-614807 GCF_000150705.2 Paracoccidioides lutzii | reverse complement strand
AAGGTCCGCGAAATGAGTATTAGGCGATGGGTACCGAATCGGAGCCGGGATTGAAGATGGTCTCTCTTTTGTTTTCCGTAAGAATGAATGCATTATTGGGAAGGATGAGCATGGAGTGTTTAGCCTGAGTGTTGTGGATGGCTAATTTCTCTTGCTGGAATGTTGCCACTATCTCAAAAGCCATTGGCGACGGCTCAAGGACACCATATTTTGGTTTGCGTGTATGTTTAACTGTATTGTACATCAGATACCTGTAAACGAAAACAATAACGAGCGCACAGACTTGATATTTGACTAGAAATTCTACTCTCGGTAGCAACAGACGGGGATTATCGTTGGCATAAACACCAACTCTGCTCCGCCCACGACTTCTCTCCAAGTCCCAATCGGGCATAATTGAATTATGCGCACGTGACCGCGTGCCTCAAATCGCGACTAGGAAGTCGCGTTCTAGTCGCGCCAAATCGGGAAGCTAGCAGGGATCATTGCTGTCCTTAGGTAATCCACCCTAATTCCAACCTCCATTAAACTAGTTAGTTAATGACATACATGTATATTTATACAAGTTGAACCTTGATTTGCATGGAAACACCTTGCACAGAGGGCACAGACAAACGTCATCGACTCATCGCGAGTCCGGTGAATATATCTCCGCTTCCCGGAGTTTTATATGCCCCAGGTATGGAGACCCAAGATGACAGCCTTGATTTGGTCTATCTGAAACGGGCTGCCTTGGGACTGGTTGATGTGCGTCATGTCATTTTCTTTTCTTTTCTTTCTTCTCTCTCTTCGAGTGGCGCGAGAGCTACCCAAGGGCATCCGTTGCGCTAATTCACATTTATTACTTGATAGGAAACTTCTAAACTGGACGTGTCTAAACATTTACATTTACGAGGTGAGATGTTATTGTCCTCTAAACGAGAGTGATATGAGACGTTGAGCTTTTGGGCACTGGAGTCCCCATTGCCTTGGAGATAGCGAAGGCATTCGTTAAACGTCTGATCTAATCTCGTTCAACTGGACAGACTTCCGCCAATTTAATGCTGAGCAAGGCAATGCTACTGCATCCTTGAGTCTCACCACGAATCGACCATTGCAATCAGATGTGGCAAACAGCACTCTTCCCGAGTCACCAACTAGGAAAATGGCGTCAACAACATGTGGCCTACCAAGCGACACTCAGCCCATCTCCGAATCTGTCCTTGAAACCTTCTTGAACCAGGCGAGGTCAAACCAGGGGCGTCCTAAAGCCCACGAGCGCGAGGATGATGATCTAATGACAAAGGATGAAACACTACACGAGGGTGATACAGGTCATCTGGATTTACTGGCTGATTTTGCGGAAAGTCCTATTGCCAACACTGAGTCTGTTGATGAGGATGAACAACACGAAGATATTGACATGGCTGACGGAGTGTCGTCTCCAACACAATACCAGCATTTTCCGGAGTCTCAACGTTTTATTCGCAGAACTCCTACTGCACGCAATCGTCAAAGCCCACCGCTGGAGGCATCCACTATGTCGATGCTCTCCCGTAACCCCTTTAGCAGCTCTCATCACAGCGGCAGTACTGTTATGGCGTTGTCTCAAGTCTTCAATGCAACTCAAAATTCATCGTCGCCCTTTACCAATGGACCACAGCAAGACTTTTCTTCCGACATGCCATCGCCAAACCTCCCTGTCGAACCTGGATGGGCAGGCACGACGACCATGGTATTTTCACCTTTCCTTTCCTCCTCTGCCGTTCATCCAAAGTATCTAGAGCCTCTAACCCACTATGTTTCGATGAAGGAATCACAGGCTGAACGAGAGAAGCTAGCACGACTACGATCAATCGAAGAAAATGGTTCTAGTGATGATGAGTTTGAAAAGGAGGGCAGCTTCGTTCGGAGACATGTACGGGGAAAATATACTGAAGAGTCAGTGAGACGACATTTTGCGAACGTAACCGCCCCTTTCCGACCAAATCCGAAAGCCCGTGGGAGAAGAAGTGCTACACTCCACACCTCACCGGGTCAAACAGCATCGCGAAATGGCCATCGGCGTGCTGCTCTTTCAACGGGATCAGATATTGATGTTATTGAAAATAATACTGCTGGAGCAAGTGAAGAGGAGACGGAGCAGGAAGACGAGCACGAGAGCTCTCAGAATCGACGAATTCCACAATCCCAGCTTTCCAGTGAAGATGATAAAGAGAATATTGACAGTGGACCAATTCATATCGCGGACACCACCGCTTCTGCTCATGATGCCCTTTCCCAAGTCCTTGAATTGGATACCCCTGCAGGTCGCCGAAACCTCATTAGAGAGCTTCCAGATCCTACTAATTTGAGCCAGGAATCAGTGAAGCCACCCCCGGGCTCACCGGATGAAAACGAAAATAAGACGCCTAGTAAATCTCAAATCTTAAAGAGTGTGAATTCCCAACCGTTAAGTCGGGAAATTCTAAAGAGGCGCAGGGTTAGGCCAAGGATGGCAAATACCGATATAGGACAATCGTCTGATAGGGAATATATACCATCGTCTCCTATATCCGTTCTTTGCAGCCAAGGAACTATTTCTTTGGAAACGCACAGCTTGAGACTCCCCGCAAAAGGGCCCAGAGGCAGACCGAGGAAATCAAGCGAGCAAATTGGACAATCACCTCCTGTGGAATGTATACCATACTCACTTATATCTAGTCAAGAAATTAATATCACTTTCCCTGAGCAAATTACCCGTGTCGACCACGATGTAGCTGAGTCGACTCATGGAGATCAACCTATCGCAGATGCCGAGAATCATCTTGAAACAATTGCCCCGGAGGCCAACCAAGGAGATAGCTCTGATGAACAAGTTGCTGCCGAGGCAGAGGACCAAAAAATCCGGACAGAACATCCCGAGGCCAACGATAAGCTGTTAGAAAATGACCCATCATCTGGGAAAGCGGACACTGCTGTGAAACCTTCGTCTCTACCCTCTCGCGTTTTTGAAACACCTAATATGCAGAATAAGAAGCCACCAAATGAAGATAACCAGACAGCACCGGAAACTTCGCCATCATATAATCGAAATTCTTCCAGAAGCTTACCGAAACCCATCCTTCGTTTTAACCAAAGTTATTCAGCTTCTCTGACTGTTGATGACGACCAATTGCCTGTGGTTCCTCAATTTTCTCGCGCTGAACTGGGTGGACGTCTTCAATTTCCTGGAACGTTCACCCCAGGTGTCACAGACCGCACCATTTCAGCAATTCTCTCCAGCCCAAGCGGCCGCCAACGTCGGAGTATGACGGAGATTGCAGCAGACCACTCACCATGTCAATCTCTGCCTGACCTTTTACCAGATTTTGGACTCATTACTGCAGAAGACAGAGAATTTCAATTAATAACTCGGGACGGGATTCCTCGGACACGGAAAAGGAGTCGAGGGAATGATGGGAAGGCGATCAATCTATCGACCCCTCTACAAATGGATCGAACCCCTACCCCTGAAGGCACTGTATCAGTTTCACATTCGGCGATACAGGTTAGTAAACACACAAACGAAGTTCCTGAGCGAGCTACACCAGTACCAGTACCAGTATCAGGCCTACAGAATGGCATTGTTGCTATTCAAAAGAATCGTAAAGCTCCCTCTAAGAAGAGTGCAAATGTATGGGAAGTTGAGTGTTCACCGATCAAACCAGTGAAGCAGGTGGGCAGAGGTCGTAAACGGCGGCTCAGTCAACCACTAGAGCTACCTGTTGCTCGGCCACGTCTCTCTGACCAACTTAGACATAGCATTGTTGGGCCGATTGAGGGTAACAAGTCAAACAGCACCCCGTCAACCCCAACAGAGGCGATCAGTAGTTCAGATAGCCCGGACCCAATCCAAGGACAAAAAACCCCTAAGCAATCAAAACTGGAGGTTATTTTGCCATCACGGAATGCCCCGTATTTAGCAAATAGAGTCTTTGCCTTTTTCAATGGCCGACCACAGGCTTACTTCCCTGCCACATGTCTTGGGATTTCAAACTCTGTTGGTCCACTTCGATACCTTATTAGGTTCGAGGACTCGGCCAAACCTGATGAGGTGAATGCAGACGCAGTTAAGAGATTGGAGCTGAGAATCAACGATATAGTCAAAGTGGACTTGATGCGGGTGCCAAAGATTCCACACATTGTAGTGGGATTCCGGAAGCCGGATGAAACTGATTCCATTCTTAAGATGGAAAAGGAGCGGAATTCTTCGAAGATGACTGATATCTACGGGCACAGCTTTGTCATTCTTAGACCGAGAGGTTCACGTAACTCTTCCCGCAGAGGGTCTGATATCACCGTGCCAATCTCGAATATCTATTTTGACAAAGTTCTCTGGTCTCGGTTGGAAAACCGGGAATTTTCATACTCAGAATTTCCCCTTCCTATTAGAACATCTACATCTGGATTGCAAAAGCTAAAGGACCACCATCACAGCTCTGCGTTATCTGCTTCACGGACTCCTCTCCGTTTTCCAACTGTCTCTGGCTTATTTTCTGGAATGGCATTTGCAGTTTCTTTTAAGGATAAAGATGAAAGGAGAATCGGCATTGAGCAGGTCATCATTGAAAACGGTGGACGGATTCTGAAAGACGGTTTCACAGAGTTATTCAATCAACCTCTATCTAACTCTTCATTTGCACATGACGAAAGCATATCCACTATACAGACCACAGAAGACAACAATGACGGGATACTATCTTTACGCCCTAGGGCTGAAACCACCGGCTTTGTCTGCCTCCTAACAGATGAACATAGCCGCCGCGTGAAGTATATGCAAGCCCTTGCCCTCAATCTCCCCTGTCTAGCAGGCCGCTGGATCCACGATTGCATCGCCAAAGGCCGCATTGTGGACTGGGAGCCCTATCTCCTCCCAGCAGGCAAATCCACGTTTCTCAACAACGTAACTCGATCTCGAACTCTGGCCTCAAACCCGGCCCAGACCGCACGACTACCAGATACCATTGCTTCCCGCCCCAAACTTTTAGCTGGCCAATCCGTCCTCATGGTCATGGACCGGGGCAAAACAGCCGAACAGCGAAAGCCCTACAGTTTCCTCACCTGCGCCCTTGGCCCCAGCAGAATCGCCTGTGTTCAGGACATCAATGCCGCGATTAAGCTGCTGGCATCTCCTGAGCGTAGGACACGATACTCAAGCGCAGAGTCAGATACAGGCTGGGATTGGATATATGTCGGTGACGAGAGGGCAGCTGCAGCTGCTCGTGCGCAACTTATCAGGGAATCGCAGTCGGACTCGCCGGCACAGACTCCTGCTGTTCGCTCTCGTGGTCGACCCCCCAAGAAGCGGCGACGTGGCGGTCGACCTGTTGCAGGGGCAGCATTCGCCGCTGCCCATGCTCCGGCAGGCGCGGCTGAAGGCGGGGCCACAATTGGGGAAAGTGAGGTTATTATTAACGGGAGAAGCATCAAAATATTGGATAACGAATTTATCTGCCAAAGTCTTATTTTGGGGAAATTGTTGGAGCCATGATCCCGTTGGAACAAGTTTTTGCTGACATGCCGACAATATACCAATAAAAGTTTTGTGGGCATTTTGTTTATCCTTTTGTAATTTGATCATCCATTTTATTTTGTTTACGCGCTTAGTTCTTCTTAATCTGGTCTCTTCTTGATTCGTGCTATTTGTCTTGATTTCTGCCTCTTTGCTTACGATTCTCCCTAGAGCATTCTCTGCCCTAATCCTCACTCTTCTGGAAGGGGGTATGAAGAATGACTTGAACCGTCATTCACCCACATCACTAAATTGCATTTATCGAATGTTCGTTTGAATGTTGCGATCTGATATTTTTCTTTCGCTCTCGATTATTTTGCGTCCCATAATCCCCCTTTCCCCAAGTTTCATATCCCTGTTCATTTACGGATTTCTATCCAAGATTCAAGAAAATATTATGTCAAGATACCCTAAGTTCGTGCCTTCGTTCCCAGAGGTATTTCATTTCTATTATTATTATTATTATTATTTTGTTAGTCAGGCCTACTTAAGTATTTTCCAGTGTAGATAGCTAGCTATTCAGGTGTGCGATACAAATAAAGGTTTCAGGGTTATTCTACCTTGTAACTGTAAAAGGGAATATGCTAGCAAGTTTCTCTTAATTTAAAAACGAAAATTTTCAAATGATTCCTATTTTCATTTAAATCGGAACTTGAAAGCTCACATTAACAATGGATATATATGTAACAAAGTAAAAAAAAAAAATAGATTCCATTCAATGTCATCTTGTTCTATTATACAGTCAAAGAAATGGATAAAATAGAAAACCAGTAAAGGAAACGATACATCTCATTTATCCAGAAAAGGGAAAGGGTCCAGAGCTTCCCTCTCTTCGTTTCCTTCTGCTACTTCTACTAACTTTTAATCCCATGGTATTCACACAACACCCATCCGCACCAGCACCCGCGCTTACGCCTTAGCCTTAGCCTTCTTCCCCTTATTCTTCGGCTTAGCATCCTTCAACTGCGAGGCAATCTTCCTCCTCTCCATTCTCCTTCTCCACGCCGCAAAGCGATCGCTCTTATCCCACTCCGGCACCTTACGCCCCACACGTTCCGCCACCCGGCCAATCTGCCAATTAGCCACACGATACATATACCCAGGTCTAAGCGTAGGGGCAATCTCCGCCTCCTTAGCCGCCTTGTTGGCCTTCTCCTTCTCCACATCTCTGGGCACGGCGAGCATTCCAAAGCGTCTCCGCGTAATCGCGTTCCTGGGGGTAGGTAGAGTGTCGGACTTATTGAAGGCCACGCCAATATATTTGCGGTCCGGATGGCGTGCAGGATCTGTGTAGTACTTCACATAGCCTGTGGCGAGGGAGTAGATGGTGTGGTCACGGCCCATGCCGCAGTTTTCGCCGGGGAACCATTTGGAGCCCCGTTGGCGGAAGATTATGTTACCGGGAATCACGAATTGGTCACTGGATTTTTTGGCGCCGAGGCGTTTGCCAGGGCCGTTTTTTGTGCCATTGTTGGCGCGGCCCTGGCTGGCGTGAGAAGCATATCGGATTTGGAGCTGGGAATGTGGAGGGTCAGTGAAGGATTGGTATAATTGGTGTTGTTGCTGGAGGATGGAGGGACGAGAGGAGGGGCTGAGAGAGAACGTGGCATTATTGGTAGTGCTAGTTGTGGTTGTTCTCCATGAGAGCTGTGATAGTGACCGTGTGGGTTGTTGTTGGGTGCCGAGCACGGATGTGGATGGGGAAAAGAGGGTATCAAGAGCCCTCATTGGGCCACGCAGTCGAGGTTGAATCATAGTAGCATCAATGGGTTAGATCGAGAACGGATACCCTCAATCTCAATCTCCTCAGACTCGATCGCAGCGTATGGTTGTTGTCGGTCGTTCATTTGGTGGTTTTTAATGTGATGGAGCTCCTCTTTTTCAAGTAACTCTGGATTGGGGTAGGTCATGTGATATGGGTTCTTCAGTCACGTGATAAAAGAGGTTCTTATCATAAATCTGGCCAGAATAAAAATGAAATAAAAGCAATGAATATAATAAAATCTATACGAAGTATGGAGATAAAGATGTTCCACATACTTATAGGTGCTCTCTTAGGTTTACTGTTCCTTGCAACAGGGACCAGAGCCCAATTCCAATTTTTCGAGCAGATGTTTGGCGGCGGCGGACACCAGCAGCAGCAAGATCACCGTGAACAGAATGTTGCCAGCGACAGCTCCTGGTACCAGCGAAATTATGACAATGGTATGCTCCTTTGAATACAACTTCATTTTCTCTTTAAGCTCAAAAATGCTAACAACCGTCCCGTGTTAAGCTCATTGTTCCGACTATCTTTGTCCTGGAACTCTAGCCTGCGTTTCTGTTCCACATCATTGCCCCTGCCAGCACCCGGATGTGGAGGACAAGTTCGAGCTGGGAGATGGAAGCGCTATCTGTATATCTAAGGGTGGATTCAAGGCCAATGAAGCTGCAAGAAAGGTTGAGCTGGCACGGAAGGGATTGCTGTGAAGAATTGGTACTCGAAGTTCCGAGAACGACATAGAGTTACTTGTACCCAGTTTTATACCCTACCACGATCGTCTTGTTTCAGTCCTGCAGGCTCTGGCTCTCCGTCTCCCCAGTTTCGATATAGATGTATTATTGATCTTGAAGTGATATTAGGTTTGGCTGGGTTTTTGCATTCATCGTGGTTCTATGGTTATTTGATGCGTGGACACATACGTATGTATGGACGATAGGCAAAGCTGGGCTTATTCTACGAAAATAAATTCAAACAGAAATAATACATGTACAGGATGATACATATGAGCATCGATAACAATTAAATATTTGAATTCATGAAGTTTGTTATTTATAAACACTTAATCTGCGGAGGAGTAATGACTTCCACAGCTATTATTACCTTAAATATTTAACTACTTAATTAGTTAACTATATGAAGCTGATGAACTAGTTAGTGAAAATATCCCTAAACATGTTAACTCCATGCCTCAATAGCAACATCATTCCAACATCTCCATCATACTCCACCACATTCTGCTCCATTTCACTCATTCCTGTATACCTCTAGAACTTGCAATAATATCAACTTTACAACAATAATTATCTCCGCCACATACCATACCCTCATCGTGCTATAGTGCTGATATCGTTAAAATGTGGTGGCGGCGACGACTGAAGCTACCCATTCCCCGCAGTCTCTTGGGAACACGAGCAGCTTCATTGCGACCAAGTCCATGGTCACGAAAGGGCTCACACCTTCCTCCCCTCCGTCAGAAACCTCAAAATAATCCCGGGCGACCAGATCCTCCCCTTCCGCTACCAAAAGAAGACCAGACAAGAGCGCAATCTGCATCCGCGAGCTCCTCGCCAGGAGAACAAAACTCCGTCTCCACGACGCTGCGCAATACCGATCCGCAAGACAACTCGCTTCTCGCACCGGTTCATATCCCAGAGGACCCAAATGCAGTTCTTAAGGAGCGACATCCGGCTGCTGCACTCCTGGCAAACTCTGGCCTTGTTGTCCAGAGACAGTTGGAGATGATGAATGTGCTTCTGTGGGTTAACGATAATAATTGTAGCCCTTCGTTAATACACCTATAGTAGATCCAATGCTAACGACGAGGACAGCGGCTTCGAACAAGCCAATAGATATACAATCATGGACGCGCAAGGGAACCACGTCGGTTACATGGCTGAGCAGGAGAAGGGCATGGGTGGTATAATGGCCCGGCAGTGGTTTAGAACACATCGATCGTTTGTCACCCATGTCTTCGACAAGTATGAGAACGAAGTCCTACGTGTATGTTGGTTTTTCATGAAACACAGCAACAAATAAACTGCTTGAAGTATCGCGTTGTTAACAGATTCATAGTTCCACCGCCCCTTCTCATGGATAAACAGTCGAATCCGAGTTTATGATCCTCTAGACGTAGCATCTGCATCCCATTCGTCCTCAAAAGTAATTCAAACCACACCAGCTACATCCCTCGTTTCAACTGGCGCAGGGGATTCAGCACGAATATCCTCCTTGGCCCTCGAAGATATGCGCGTAGTTGGCGAAACGCACTCCCAGTGGGCTCCATTACGACGAAAATACAACCTCTTCCTCTTCCATCCAAACCCAACTCCAGACACAAATATCCAAACAAAACACATATCCCTATCTAGCGCAGAACTTTCTCAATCCCAGCAACTGCAAGTTGCTGGCACCTTACAGCCCAGCGCATCTGGCGAATTCGGTCAATTTGCCTACGTCGATGAGCCATTCTTGTCGTGGGATTTCTCTCTCAGGTCAGCAGATTCGCGACTGATCGGATCCGTTAACCGCAATTTCTCCGGTTTTGCGCGGGAATTATTCACAGATACTGGTGTCTATGCGCTGCGCATGGACTCTGCAGCGCTAGCGGAGGAGCAAGAAAAGAGACATATCGTATCTCAGTCGCATCGGGAGTCGCATCCCCTTCATGATGACAATGATAGGAGTGGCATGACCCTGGACCAGCGCGCGGTGATGCTTGCTACAGCCGTCACTATCGATTTTGATTATTTCAGTCGCCATAGCTCGTCTGGTAGCGGTTTGCCGATTCCATTTTTTGGGATGGGTGGCGGAGCAGCTGAAGGCGCTGCTGGTGATGCAGCTGGAGGTGCCGTAGGGAGTGCTGTGGAAGGGGCAGCTGCTGAAGGTGCAGCAGGGGCTATAGGGAGAGGCGTTGCTGGGGCTGGAAGCATTGCTGGATATGAAGCAATGCAAAGGGGTATGAGTGGTGATTCTCAACAACAACCATATGACAGCCAACAGGCAATGGAATCCCCGCCGCCCGAACAAGGGGCTTTGCAGGATGAGGAAGTCTGGGGGGAGAGTGGGCAGGATATCTGGAATAGAGATAATAGGAGTTCTGGAACTGGCGGAGGTGGGGGTAATGAAGGAGGCGGTGATGACGACGACGATGATGGTGATGACTGGGGTGAGTTTTTCTAACAATTCCACACCACATTTGGCGGAATTTTTGACTCGATACCTGTATTACACATATACTCCTGGGATGTCATTTCATTGGGAAGCAGCATAGAGCAGTGTAATTTTATGGATTGAAAGAATATTTTTAGGAAAAAGGGTTGCAATTTGTCAGTTTAGATGTCATTGGGAAAATAACAAGGGATGACTTCGGCCGTCAAGATCTCTACGATAAATATTTGTCTGTTTATATTTTTCAGTATGAAATATTAACAGTAGAAGTAACATACAAATATCTCTTAAGAGGTCATAATATCCATAGTTGGCAATTTTGTTACAGTGTCATATCCTACTAAATAGTTACTTAACAACCAGTTAATGTAAGCTATCATCTACCAGAACACTGTTCCATTCCAATCACATAAATGCATCAAATCATTCAATATGCCCATCAAATCAAAAGATCAAGCTTTCAACCTGGAAGGAAGATTTTTTAGTCATTAGAGCTTATGAAACTAAGCAATTTTCAAGCATGCAAGCAGCTGTCAAGGTGTATGATGATGCTCTCTCAAGTCTATTCTATCAAATCACATACATGAATTCTCAACAATACAATCAAAAGCTGATCTTAATTGAAGAAGAATCTCTTGCTTGATGAATAATATTCATGAATGAGAGAAATCTATACTTCTGAATTGCAAGCATATAAGATATAATTATTTAATTATTGAAAATATATATGAAATCTGATTTATTATTATTAATTAAAAAATATTTAAATTAAAGATTATTTAATATTATAATAAATTAAAAATCTATTTTATATATAAATATAAATATTAATAAGTTTTATATAAAATTTAAAAAATTATATTTAAATAATTTAAATTAATAAAAAATATTAAAAAATATATAATTTTAAATAAATTACTATTTTATAAAAGTAATTATAATAAAATAAATAATTATTAAATTTAAAAAACTAAAAAAATTAAAAAATATTTAATATATAATTTAAAATAAAATATAATTATTAAATTAAAAACTTATAATATAAAAATTTATTTATAAATTAAATAATTAAAATTAATAAAAATAATTAAATTATTAATTAATTATATTTAATATAATTTAAAAAAAATATTAAATTAATATATAAATTTATATAATTAATAAATATTAATTTTTATTTTAAATAATTATTAAAAATATAAATTATTTTACTTTTTTAATATATATATAATAAATTAATAATTAATTTAAAATTATATATTTATATATTTATATTTTTAATTATATTAATAATATAAATTTTATTATTAAATTTAAATCTATTTAAAAAACTTTTAAAATATAAAAAAAATTTATATAAAAAATCTTTTAAATAAAATAAAATCATTATTCTTTAAAATAAAGTTATAATAGTTATTAAAAATTCAGTGAGATTATTAAAATTTTAATTAAACTCAAAGTTTAAATTAAAGTTCATATTTAAAAAAATTAGCTTTGACTGAAAGAACTTTAAATAATATAATTAAACTTTTAAATATTGAAAGAGAATTATTTTTTCAAGCTGTAAAATAATTATATTTAATTTATATAACTTTTATTTCTTATTTTATTATTGAAATTTAATGAAAAAAATCAAAAATCTTTATAAATTATTTTTAAAAACTTTAAAATAGATTTATAAAAAAAATACTAAATTTATTTAAAATATTTTTTATTAAAAAAATAAAAATAAAATTTTAATTTTAATTTTATTATCAATTGTGATAATATAGAACAGATTTTGTTCAGACTACTCAACAGTATAAGATTACTAAGTTAAAAAGAGTAATTGTAACTGTTTAGCAATAGTATAACAATTTTATTACAATTACTCTGTAAACAAATATTTTATAAACATGAAAATCACTTAGCAATTATACTAAAAAAGAAATATATAAAGTTTTTTTCAAACTCATCTTTTAGAAATCATCTTAATATTTTATCAAAATAGTATATTTAAGAATATCTGTTTTATTTACATCTAGATTAAAACTATAATATTAACTATTTATTTTTATAAAATTTATATAATTTATATTAAATATAAATTATTTAATTTAAATAAAATATTTATTTTATATTTATTATATATATTTAATAATAATTTAAATACAAATTAATTTTTAAATTAAAATATAAATTTTTAAATTTTTAAAAAGATTTTTATTTTTTTATTCTATATAAAGTATATATAATAATTAAAAATCAATTATTAAACTTAAAAAATAAATATATTTTGATATATTAATTTAAATATTAATATATATATATATATATATAATAAATAATATAATAAAATTTTAAATTTTATTTTTAATTAAATCTTTTATATATTAAATTTAATATTTAAATATAAATTACTTTTACTTTTTTATTTTATATATATTAAATATATTTTAATATTATTTTTATATAATAATAATATTAATTATTTTAATATATTAACTAATTTAATTATAGTTATTTATTTTTAATTTTTAGATTATTATCAAGATTTTAATTTAAATATAGATAAAATACTAAAATAATTTCAAAAAAATAAGTTTAAAAAAGACTCTATTTATATAATTCTTTTTCTTAATACTATTTCTCATATTTATATATTATTTATATGCAAAGTAATTGTAAAATTAATTACTATATCAATATCTAAACAGTTGTTATTATTGATTATCTTAGTTTATAATTTTATACTGTTGAGAAAACTAAACAAAGCTTATTCATTCTACATTATTATATTATTTTTCTCTTAAAGTCTAAGTATGCTCTTATACTAATAGATTATTATTCATTTTATCTGCTAGATAGTTATTCTTTTTTCAAGTCTTTAGTCATTTATTTAATTATTTTAGAAGATTTGCTTTTATTGAGTTTATAGTACAATATTCTCAAATTAAGTATGATGATTTTTTTAGATTTAGAGTTAAATATCATATTGAATTATCATCAAATTTTAGTTATTTTATCTGATATTAAAGCTTTTTATGAGAGATATAATTTAATAGAATATTTTCAATCTTTTACTCATTTTTACTTTATATCTTAATTAATTCTGATATTTTATTTAATTATTCTAGTAGAAAATTACTCATAGCTTTCTGTAGCGTATCAAAAAAAGAATATTGAGTGAATCTTTATACTGTTTGATAGACTTAGTCTATAGCTGTTGTCAATTTTTTCAATAACTTTAAAAAAATTTTTATTTTATTTTATAAGCTTTCTGCTGAGGTATTGAATTTTATAGTTCTTAAGTGATAGAAAGATATTATCTTCTATCTCAAAGTTTGACTTCTGATGATAGTTATTAATCTATAATTTCATAATTTTTTATATCTTTTTCATATTATCAGCTATTAGCTTTCAGATTTTCTTTATTTGAATAATATACTACTGAACATCTTTTTATATGAGCTTATTTT